>NC_047512.1:3408590-3410963 GCF_902827115.2 Pseudochaenichthys georgianus | reverse complement strand
GTGTACAGAATATCAGTATGACAATACGACACCCTCTGTCCTTAGACCCTCTGTCCTCAGACCCTCTGTCCTTAGGCCCTCTGTCCTTAGACCCTCTGTCCTCAGACCCTCTGTCCTTAGACCCTCTGTCCTTAGACCCTCTGTCCTTAGGCCCTCTGTCCTTAGACCCTCTGTCCTCAGACCCTCTGTCCTCAGACCCTCTGTCCTTAGACCCTCTGTCCTTAGACCCTCTGTCCTCAGACCCTCTGTTCTTAGACCCTCTGTCCTCAGACCCTCTGTCCTTAGACCCTCTGTCTTCAGACCCTCTGTCCTTAGACCCTCTGTTCTCAGACCCTCTGTCCTCAGACCCTCTGTCCTCAGTCCCTCTGTCCTTAGACCCTCTGTCCTTAGACCCTCTGTCCTTAGACCCTCACATCGTACAAGGAAACACTTCAAGAGAAAACCCACAGTTTAAAGGGAACATGGGAGAACCCTCAGGGAGAGCAACAGAGGAGGGATCCCTCTCCCAGGACGGACAGACGTGCAATAGATGCCGTGTGGAAATTGAAAAGATAATACATTTGCAACAAAGGTAGTCCAGATGTTTGGAAATGCATGTGTGTATAATAGGAAGATGAATCCACGAGGATATCCATCCAGGACCAATGATCCAGGACCACAGCCACGACTCAAGATCCAGGGCTCGGGATCCAGGACTCAGGACCGCAGGATCATCCATGACTCCGGATCCCGGCATATATAGACACCAAAAAGAAAGAGATGTGGGGAAGCTGGGTTAATGGGAACATGAGAGGACACAGGTACAGACAGAGAGAAGGAAGAAGTAAGATGTCCCCCGACACACTAAGCCTATATCAGTATTCAAAACCAAGTTAAAGTAAGAACTGCACCGACTTCCTGCTTGCACCCTCTGAGCAGAGAGGAGAAAGCAGAGAAAGCAGAGACTTAAGGAAGGGCTTAACGACATGTAGATACACAATAAGCCCATGTGGAGAATGACGGGCAGCTACAGTCGGCTGAAAGCAAAGAAACTACAATGATCTGCAAAAATACGAGGTGAATGCAAGACAGGCAGGAATCTCGACATTTGAGGCGGACATTGCGACACTTTCTCTTGTTTCAATCTGTATTGGTTGCACAAAGTTAATCTTTCTCCACGAGTTACTTACAAGAAGCTCCTTTCTGTTCAATAATAGTTGAACTTGTAAATATCCAGTACGTAAGGAATGATCGTACACGCAGTCCTTCTTCTGGAAGTAGCTTGAATCTCGATGGACTCTTTTCTTTGTTTGCTTTTACACGAGGTCACCGAGTTCTCGACGACTTCCAATTACCGTTTTAAATGAAGCGTGTGCAGATCGGCAGCATTTCAGATTCTCCACTATTTCAGAAGGCCGAAGCACATCAGCTTTCGAAGAAGAAAGGAGGCAGTCGAGATGGAGGAGAGATGCCTTGTTAACATGAGATTAGACGGGAGAGGGAAAGACGATGAAAACAAACGCTTGGTTTGGTAGGAAACTCAACAATGATCCTTCAATGGAGGTTCCTCACTGAAAACGCAACTCTTAGTTCACCTCAACTTGTTTTTCATCAAATGACCAATTATTTTTTATCTGTATCGATGATTCAACCAGGCAAACATTTGTGTTCAACCATCTTGTTTCCAGAAATGTATGTTATGCCAACTTTGAACGGAAACGTCAACTTGATTGCCTAAAAAAATGTTTTTCACACTCGCGGGTGGTTTTCTGCCTTTGCCGAAAGAGAGTTATTAGATTTGGAAACGCATTTGTTGAAAGGGGGCGAATATTAAACTCACATGCTGTTTCTGTTCTTTCAATCTCTCCAGATATATATTTACATTGTCTTCAAACATGGACAATACTGCACTGTAAAACCCGACAAGTTAATACAACTCAAAACATTTTTTATAAACTGATTACATCGACATTTTGAGTAACACTTATACCTTAACTTAAATGTTTTAAGTTAAAGTATAATCTTATTAATTGAGTTATTTTTACTATTAATTTGAAGTGACACAAACGTATTGTTTTTAGTTAAAGAAACATTAAGTTATTTTAACTAAGATTTGTGTCTTCAAACATGGCCATTACCAATACGAGCCAACATGAAAGAACATTTCCCAATGCGCGCCAAAAATACAAAGTTGGGTCATTGATTACAACGAAGTTTGGGTTTTACAATGGGGCGAAACTGCTCGTGCTTTGCGTTTGATTTATCGATGCTTTGTGTCCTTTCCAAAGACGCAGCCTGCAGTGTGTCCTCGAGTGTTGACGCAGGTCGGCACTTAATAACCTCAGTGACGTCTGCAGCTGTTTCATCGCCTTCCAAATCCACCCAGCTTCTCCA